>NW_020222233.1:0-12854 GCF_003070985.1 Temnothorax curvispinosus
TGACGTGTCGTTTGTATATTAAATTAAAGAATATATCGATAAGTTGATATAAATGTATCTCGATAATACTTCAAAAAATGAAAGTTTGCGGCAAACCGGTAAGCGCTTATTTTTTAGCATTAAACGGATTGTATTCTTGAGACACGTTTGACATTGCGGAATTCGTTTCATAATATTAGTTATACGTTTGCTCCTTTTGAGAATATAATGTGAAACTTTCTCTCGGCTTCCCTTGAGAAACTGAAGGAATGCTCGATCAGCCGTTAATTCTCAATTCTTAGCCGTGGCCGCGTTAAACTGTTGCAAATCTTCGACACGGATGAATGAGATATTTCTTGCGTTCTCGATATCGTATTAGTCAAATGTTTTTTTTTACGATCGTTATTACAAGATTATGTCGTAATAACAATCCATCAATTGTTTTCCGAAATAAATACTAATTAGGTGCGAGTTACGTTCGATTGATCGATACTCGGTGAGAAAATACTAACAATAGAACCGGATTCTGCGGCAAACAGATAATTTCTCTGATAAGTAATAGAATCAAAGGAATGTCTAGTAATACAGGACATAAATCACATTCGAAAATCTTCATCACATATAATTGCATGATTATAATTTATATTATATAATATTAATTTAGTTAATTATATATTAAGTGAAAGAATACGCATAAAATACTCGAGAGTTTCTACTTGATCCTTATGTATTACACTATTATTAATCAATTTATGAAAATATTATATCATATAAATTTAATGCGATGTGACGTATTAATTGAGCCTCATGATCTAATAAGAAGATAATTTTTTCATACCTGCATTCTTGTAAATCTATAGGATAGTCAAAATGGATATAATTAAATATATGTGAGGATAAAATAAATGCGTGAGGGGATTTAGACCGTCTAACTAGATAATTGCATACCGCACCATTAAACATGTTTGACATGGTCAACCGAGAGCTGCGTAGATGTAAGAGAAACGTGAGAAACATGATCTTGTGACACGTCAGTGTCTCTTCCGCCGTTTCTTAGAGAACCAAGACACGAAAGGAGGAAATTAGTGTAACGAAGCTGTCATCGCAACACGCAAGGCGGCAAAAGACTACTTATTGGGTTAAGGACGCGGGATGCATTTTTTTATCACACAATTTCTTACCGTAATCGTTCATTACGTCTACAGTCTAAATTTTTTAAATTTGTCAATAAATTAATTGTGTGTGCAATCTAATTTATTGAAAAGATAAAGATGTATCAAGATTACTATCACCTATCACACAGGTCATTATTACCTTTTATTTACGAATGCCATTTTCGTAATGAAAATGGAACCTTTTAAATTTGTTTAGATCTTTTTTTTTACAAAATGTGATTATATACCTATGTGTCTAACTTACAATTTATAAAATTTTAATATTTTTTGTTAATTTAAAAACTATTGACGAAATTATCAAGGTATTAGATTATCAAGGTGCCCCGTTATTTATCTGTTCGTCGTTCTCTATTTCTTTCCTTATGAATGATGTATTATTGATGCAAATTTTCGATTAATCCAGAAACCTATTCGAACTTGGATATTAACGTTTTTCATTCTCATTTCAGACGATGTATTCTGACGGTCTCTTGACGCTCCATTATGGGAAACATCCAGCGACCTTGGCCGCAGAGGTCGGGGCCTGGTACAGCGGGGACCGTCACGTGGACGTGACACTGGCGTGCGACGATGGGTCCGTCGTGAAGGCCCATCGCGTCGTTTTGGCAGCCGCCAGTCCCCTCTTAGCTAGTCTACTTCGGAATCCTGCCCTGGATCATGTGGTTCACTTATCAGGCGTCCGAAAGGCACAATTAAATCATTTACTGGAGTTTTTATATAACGGAGAGGCATTGATACCGGTATGAACTTTTTAAGACACGTAAGCAGAATATATCTCGAAAGAAAAAAAGCTTATTAACATAACATTGGCGTGCAGAAAATATTTCAAGTATTTGAAGTGCGCTGAGCAAGAATCTTATCTTACGTAATTTTGTTCAGTCGACAGAGCTTACACCATTGAGGGAGCTCTTCGAGGTTTTGCAGATTAAGTCAGAGCTATTTGAGCCCAATCAACCTCAAACTAGTAACTCTGATCCCGAAAGAATATCAACTCCGCAGCCTTCAGAAGGCCAGGAGAGTTCCAGTTACGAATCCCAATACGATGGCAGGTAGGTAGATAAATCTTGTTTACCGAGTTTGTAAAAGTAAAAAAAAAATAATAATAATTAGACGAAATGTTTTAAAAATCTTGTGCTTTTCAGACAGTCCAATAATCCCGCGGACTGTTGCTCAGTCCTCATCAAAACGGAAGGCTGCGAAGAGGAACCGGAAGTGGATGTGGAAGGTGTGGAAGGCGAAAGTCTTCTCTCGGATAACAGAGAGAGCAGCATAGAACCTCCCAGAAGAAGGGATAGTTCCGATCCTGTTAATCTCAGTCTCAATTCCGGCACTTCCGTCACAAGCGACAGCTCGCACGATATAATACACAGGTTAGACAACATTGACCGTTATATTGCATAATTGTTACGGCACACTAGCTAAAACTGTCTATAGTTATTTTATAAGCTACACCCGGGGTAGAACCGGGATGGAGCGGAGAGAAATAGAATCCTCACGATGTCTTGGTTTGATCGTAGTAGGTCTGAAAAGCCGATATTTGAGAGGCGAGAATCTCTTGAGGAGGCTGAAGAGAGGAAGAGGCAGCTGGCGGCGCGGCTGGCGTTAGGCTTAGAATCCGGGAAGAGAAAACTCGAGGAGATACCGATCCCACCTGCGGAGGCGTACGTCGTGACGCCTCATCGAAAGCGAAGGCCAGGCTTCCACAATGCACCCGCACAAAATCCGGCCTTCGTGCCCTTTAATCCTGGATTCGAAACGCCAAGAAGGTTACAGGCGCCGCATCCTCTGAGCGTTTCGGCACCACCATATCTGGTTGGTTTTCAATAGTTTATCTCGAGAATAGATTTCAAACATTAACCGTCATTATTGATAAACACGCGCGATCAATAAGCTTGTCTAACAACTGGCTCCATATTTCCTTCAAACGTTTACTTCAATAGATATATAATATATATTGCAATTTCGCTTAAGTCGTTATCTATGAAGCGTTGTTGATGTATGCAGCAGGATAGATCGGTGACACCGCCATCGCATCGACCACCGAGTGCCGATCCGACGTCAGCAGCGGCACTGGAGCCACCTTGGACTACCTGGACTCTGCCGAGAGCTCCACCGCCGCCACCGTCAACGGACGACCCGCCGAAGTCCACTCCTGTTCGAGAATACCGATGCAGCTATTGTGGCAAACAGTTTGGCATGTCGTGGAACTTAAAGACCCATCTTAGAGTGCACACGGGCGAGAAGCCTTTTGCGTGTAGACTTTGCGTTGCCATGTTCAAGCAAAAAGCTCACTTGCTGAAGCACCTTTGCTCGGTGCATCGAGGTGTGATAGCCGCTCCCGACAATACCTTCTCGTGTTGCTTCTGCTCGTCGTCGAACTTCGTCAATCTGCAGGACCTCATCAGGCATCTCTCGGGGCCGCACAATAATCTGCTGCTCAGCAGGAATCTACATCGCGAATTTGCGAATCACGAATAACGACAAAGTCAAAGACCGTCCAGTGCTGAAGAGTGTTCCTCGAGCGCACAATGACGAGTCCTTGAAGCGGCTTCTGATCCGAGCAACGCTCTCCCAGGATCTCGTTAGGAGGATGCGATCGAGGGACGCAATTTCTGTTTAGACCATTTTAAAGAATTATGTTTATACACAAAATGAGATATGTAAAATTATCATTCAATCTCCGCTGCTTTTCACGATACATTGAAGGGTATATCATTACAATTATCTTCTTCCTTAGTCTTTCATCTTTTGTCAAAAGTGTAATGATCTCTGCATATTTCTGTGGCGTGTGCTTTTTATAGTTTATGAGATATACAGTTTAATACGCCTTAGTTCTAAACGATCTAGAAGAGCTCTCATGGCAAGACATTTTCGGTATTTTCTATTGTCTTTCGAAAGATGAATAAAATCGATGTTAGAAAATAAATATTAAAAATAAAATTTACAAATGGTCTGAACATAATTTTAAATGCTGCAGTTTGTCTTTATATTTTTTTATTGGTTACTATAATTATTTCAATTCAGAATTGTTTAAAGGTTTGCGGGTTATTAATATGTTTTGATACATTATTAGTGCCTTTACCAATGGTTACTATAATTCTATCCAAGTCACGCAAAATAACTTTTTTTAAATAAAAATATAATATAAACAACACACGTATAAAATTTCCATTTTCTTGCGAATAAATATATTCTCTCGATTTAATTTATACGAAATTTCTAAAAATATTAATTCGATAAAATGTCGAATCAAAGTTTTATACGTTCTCCTTGAAGATAAACGGCATACAGCACTGGAAAAGGGTCTTTTTTTTAAGAATAATAAATAAGAAAAGAAAAAATCGATTTTATACATACAATGTATATTTTCTTGAAGTCGCTCAATTGCGATATTTCAGAAAGATCTTATCGTTATAGCTAAGCAATAACTTTGATAAGATGTTTTTGTTAATCGACGTGGTTCGAGTATGTACGTCAGAAATGATCGTCGATGACGATCCGCGAAAAGTACAAGGACGGATAATACGAACGAAGAGAGTCAATTACATTGTCACGCGTCAAATCTCGACGAGCTTGTAGGATTGAAGCGCAGTCTCTTTGTCGCGTCTTGTTTGTTGTTATTTTATTTTAATCGCTGGCACGTGGCAAATCCGGCAACAAGTCCCGTTTACCTCAGCGCGTGCGACTAATCTCATAATGTAAATAATGTTAAATAGGAACTAGAGGACGGACTAGAATTTATTTATTTCACTCTATTGCAAAGGGACCAACCGACTTTCCACCGATTTCTGTCTTAGGTAGATCTTAGGTGTCCTGCCCGCCAATCGCCACGAGTTAAACTGCTACGAGTTAGAACTGTATATGATTTCGATCACGAACACGAAAGTATTCGATCGGAATCGAGGGAAAAGAATGAAATTATGAAACCTCATGCAGGACGGAAGGGAACATTATCGGCGAAATCGATAATGCAAATCGCGGAAGACGCAAGTTATGATGTTGAATTGTTGATACAATTTATTGTACAGTAAACAGCGACGTTGTTAATGTTCTGTCTTCTAAAATCCGTCTTCCACATTGTCGCCTTCCCCCCTCATCTTCCTCATTCCCGTCCTGACATTCATTCACAGTATGTCCTTCGGTATAACTTAGCGACTCGAGTGCCTTGTCAAATGGGTCCAAATTGGTCGATTGGGCAGTGATTTCATGTGTTCATAGGCTTAAGAGACATAGGCGTTTAAGATGACAATACGAGCTCGCTTAGGAAATGGAGGAACGTTGATGAATTCACGTTAGAAGGTTTTAAGATTCATTCGAATTAATTCAACTTTTCTTAAGGCTAGTTAGATCGTTGTAAGTAGTAGCTTTTTTTCTCTAATTTTATCTTTGTTTGGCGCAGGACGTCATATTTTTTTTTCTCTAGGTAGGCATTATTATTACCTAAGGTGCCTTGAAGAAGGGCCTCGACCTCATTTTTGCTTCCTTAATTGTACAAAAAACCGTCTCCAAGATGTTCGGAAGTGATTAAGCGAGGAGAAGAAATAAGACGCTCTCGAATCGGTTGATTGATGAGTTTGGAAGTCTATTCTGTTCAAAAGAACACACATTCCCTAAAAACGAAGTCAAAAACACTATCTTAATGTGACGTTCAATTGATCGAGTTGTAATTTCAAGAGATAAATGAAAGATATATACATTATATTGTTGTACAGAAATTAGAATATGATATAGGCGCTCTAGCTGAATGTAACTTCGATGTAAATTCGCTCATACCAAAGACGTTTATGAAAGTTGTCAAATAATATTAGTTAAATGTAAATGCAATATATTTTAGTTGTTAAATCAACGCGTGTCATGTCGAGAAGCACGTAAGTACTAAATGGCATTTGTACTTGAAGAATATTTTACAATCTTAATATATACTTGATTGTATATATGTTATCGATTGCAACGGTGATACGCATGTGGCAAGTTTGTACTGTACAGTAATTACGGTAAATTATCATCTTAATCCCGTGGTAATAAAAAAATTGTGTATAATAAAAGACATATATAAAGATGTAAATTTTTATGTACAAGTTTATAAAAAGAAAATATTTCTCTGCATCTCTCAAAGAGCGTCCTGTATCAATCAAAATAAAGCATCGCGCAGGAAAAGAACGGAAACATGGCTGATTGGTGTTCTCTCTTCATTACATTCTCATGTTTCTGCTCGCCCTCGCAATCGCGATCGCTCGGGGGGTGGAAGCAAATCAATCGCGGTGCGTCTTTTCTTATTCTTCTTCTTCACTTCCCTTCATTACGACGTTTATTTACGAGTATGTCGTAACGAGGAGGCGTACAAGAAACGGAGCAGAAAGTGAGGTTGGAGGGGTGGTGTGCGCTCTCGCGAAGCCAGGCAAAAACGGCCAGCACAAAACAGTGAACGTAATGTGATACTAAATGATAATAAAGCTAAAGTAATTATTGTTTAGCGTGCGACGCCGCGGCGCGTTCATGGCACGGGCGCGCGACTCGTGGTTCTCGGCGTGAGCAAGAGAGAATTGTGCGATCGCAAAAGGGGCAGGAGGATATACCGACGAAGGAAAAAAAAATCTTGCGAGTCGCCTGTAATAATATAAGCAATCAGCTTTTTATCAATCATTTTCCCCTTTACCCTTTCGCCCACCCTTATCACGCGCTCCCGACATCAGTCGTCCCCTCTTCTCGAGCCGTAAACGCACTAGGATTACGCATTATAGATTATTTTACTGTTAATTAATTATATTTAGCGCGCACGCACATCCGGATGTTTCCCTCCGAGATCCTATCCGCATTTGTCGTGGAGAAAAGAAATAGCAAAGATCTCGAATTTCGCTTTCGATCGATCGAATTTATCGAGAACGCGGGAGAAAATAATACTTTTTTGATAATCGACATTTTTGGGGACCTGGAGGTCCTTTGGCCATTAGATGGCAGTTGAATGATAAATTAAATTATGCATCGTTTAGTAAAGGGAAGATTTAAAGGATGTGAGAATAATAATTGGCATAATCTTGTGGAGAACATTGATTTTCTATACGATTTAATGTCTTCCATCATTGTTGTGCAAAGTTAGCGTCTTCTTTTCCTCATTCGGACATCCGGGTGAAACATTGTAGATTTTAAGCATCTTCCAAGCGGGGCGCGAGCTCCGTGTGCTTTCTTAGTGTTCATAGATTTATGAAAAATAAATTAAAATTAAAAGGAAAACTGGTGTACGACAAGATAAAAAGAAGCGAGCGTAATCGAGCGAATAAATTTGCCGATTTCCTTCTCCCATTCCTTTATGACCTATTGTAATTTATTGAAAGTTACGTTATTTAAATGCGCGATTGTGAGACGTGTATATATAGAAATTTGTAGGAAAATTGCATTTTAATTTAAACATTAATAAGCAAATCTCTAATGACTTTAATAAATTAGTTGAATGAACTATCTTGAGTTATTTCACAAATTGCCGCTTAAAAAAATTTTCAATAATTTTTATGCAATTAGAGGAGAAAAGAGAGAAAATGTGTATATTTATTTAACGGAATTTTACTATTTCCGTTCCAGGTATTCATATGCTTTCTTGAGAGCAGTGTATATATTGTCACGTTGTCCGTCGACTTTGGTTGAAGACTGCCATTTTTATCGGCGCGAACGAGAACGTAAGATCGAAGTCAAAGTCGAGTTAATTATTGTTTTCGCGAAACGAACATAGCGGTTCGGTTCACAGAATCTTCAAAGAATTCCCCAGGAGAGGCGCAAGAGACGTCGTCGGTTAACGGTCCGGGGACTTCTTCGGTTTTGTACAAAAAAAAAGTCACAGCGAGATCCGTTACTAGTGGGCTACGTTCCAGCCAGAAGGCCGTATGCCGCATAAATCCAATCTCGTCGGTGTCGATTGCATAATTACATCGCGAGTAACGTCTATTTCTCGTTTTATCGATTCTGAGAAAAATCGGCCTGTCCGATGTCACACACCTGTCTCGGAGCCGAACGTAAATAAGTGTTTGTACGAGGACCAGGTTGCTGGAACCGGCTCTATAAATGACTGTAGGAAGCGGACAAACATTTGCCTTTCATGATCGAAGACGCTCGGAAACGTGTCTTGATTGTAATTCATGCGTGATATAAGGCAATTAATTATAATACGCATAACAAATTATTGTATAAATAAAGACATCAATCGAATCTTTTTGGAGCGACAACAGAAATAGAGAGAAAGGGACAGAAAGAGAGAAATTCGTAGAAGCTTTTTGTGTAATCATTTTGACGCATGTAAGTTTTGCTTCTGATCAATTCTATCACGTACCTCAATTGTGTTACATTTCACTAATCAAACTTTCACGCGTAATATATTATTAAAAGCAAAGTAATATACCGTGCGTACCAAAAATTCTGGAACATCCAATTATCTCAGAAAGTATTGGTTTAGTGGAAAAATGTTTCAGGTAAAAGTTGGAGGGTTTAAAGAGGGCCAATAGAGGATCTTATTAGATTTTGGGTCTGAGGTTCGTGTTGAGTCCAATAGGGCCTACAAATCTATGTATATAGATTTATTTGTTACAAAAAAGTGTTATTAATGTAAGATAAGGATACGTTTGAATTTGCATGAAAAAAATCAGGAAGGTCTAGGAGAGCGGTAAGCGTGTAGTATTCACGAAAAACCTTAAGAGAGATCTATGAGCATTCTCCTTTAAAATCTTTAATTGAGGAGCGTATAGATCTAAATTGGGGATATGACGAATCAGAATTCTTCTAATCCGTTAACTTCGCATTTAATCCGAGAAATCATTGGCATTCCACGGAGTTGGTAGACCTCGCTCTAGCGCTGTTCCCGTAGGGGCTGCCGTCTCCAATCGGGAAGTACCGTTCGTTCTGAAGTTGCATAATGGATCTTGCATTTCTGGTTCTTGGTCGCGTCGCCCGATGGACTTGCCAAGAGATTCGTAGGCGCATCATTGACCAATGACCACTGTCTGCTCGGCCAGCGTCTCGGGCCACGGAGAGTACCGTAAGAGTACTAACACGTGGGTAACACAGAGGGGGTAAGACCTCTCGGTCAACGCTCCTGCTTAATGTATATAAAGGTTGGGGCCCCGATGGATGTTCGAGGCAGATCGTCATCAGACATGTTCGGGAAGATTATCCTAGCGCTCTCGGCTCTGGCCTGGGCCAGTGCCCAGATACCTAATATAGGTTTCTGTCCAGAATACATACCCATGGCGAACTTTAACAGGCAAAGGGTGAGTAACTTAACTATTTCAATAGCGAATTTATGCGTATTTATAGAATATACTGTAATTATGAGTCTTTAGTTATCGAACAAATGTCAGAGAAATTAAATTTTCTCTGACATTCCGCAGAATATTTGTGCTGTCTATATTATTGGCAATATTTTATCAAAAAGTTAATAGAATTTAAATTCCTTAATAATATTAGTTTAAGTTAACTTTGCGAATAACGGGTTTTTGATTTTCTTATAGTTCATGGGCGTTTGGTACGAAGCTGAAAGATACTTCCAGCTTAGTGAAGTGGTATCTCGATGCGTTATGACGAATTATACCAGAGGCATCGATGGAAAATACCGCGTGAGCAATGAAGTTACGAATCGTTTGTAAGTATATGTATTCTATATTTAACTCGTTTGACAGATATGTTTAAAAAAATGTATAAAAATACATTAAAAGTAACGGATTTTACTAATAATATCTCTGGCATTTAGCACCGGCATAAAGAGGGTGCTGGAAGGTGAAATTAAGCCCGCAGCTTCCAAGGCTGAGGAGGGTAAACTTCACGTCAAGTATACCACGGTTCCACTGGCTCCTGAGACGAAGTATTCGGTACTTGAAACGGATTACGATTCGTACGCCGTGTTATGGAGTTGTCAAGGCATCGGTCCGGTCCACGCACAAAATGCGTGGGTCATGACGAGGGAACGAATACCGTCCGGAAAAACACTTCAAAAGGTATGTAAACTTAGTAAAATCAAAATTATTAACATAAAATACATTAACGTGTTCCACATTCTATAAAATTACTAATACAGTATGAACAATATTACAACATATGTGCTCCAGGATTATCATCATTGCTACATTTTAAAATCCCATTCCGATTGCAGGCTTACGGTGTTCTTGACAAATACAAAATATCGAAAACGTTCTTCGTGAAAACCGATCAGGCGGAATGCGCCTATTTGGACCCGCCGTCGGAGGAGTCCGCGGAGAAACCCGAGGTGGAAAAGCCTGTCGGGGAGAAGCGAAAACGGAAACCGCAACCAGCCGAGCCGAGTGAGAACTTCAGATCGGCCATCGCTCTGAGTGATGCTGAGGCCGCGATAAAACAGAAGGAGGAAGCAGAAGCTGCGATCACGGGCGAGAAAGCGCCCTCCGATATCCCGAAGATAATAGCGGAGGAACCTGCGAAACTCGAGCATCCCATCGAAACTATTCCCGAACGGATCTTGCAGATTGCGGAAGCGATAAAGGAGGAGAGCGGCGATGCCAAGGATAAAATGATCATCGTCGAGGTCAAGGAGGAGAGCGTCGCGGAAAACCCGAAGGAGGAGAAGAGCGAGCTTGCGAAGGAGATAGAAGCAACTGCTTAAAAGTATCGTTTAGCAAAAAAAAAGTCTGATAGTTGGCGCTAGCAGGGACGTGTTAGGGGGATTTTCGACGTCTTAGGCTCGTAGCGGTTTCCTCACTGAGAACCAGTCTCGCTTAAGTACCGCAAAATCATTAATCACTGTCCCATCGACGCGTCGTCGTCGTCGTTTGAGGACATAGGGTTGGCACATGGCGCTTTGTTTTATAGGCTTACGTACAAATGTAAAAAAAAAAGAAAAGAAACCAAGATAAATAAAATTGTTATAAAAAATGTCTTAATAAAATGTATTCGTTTGTTTATTACTTCGCTGCGCAGATATAATAATACGCATATAAAATTGATTACTAAATACTTTGTAATATTAATAATTCAATTGTTACTTAATGCGTTAAGTCACATATCTAATATCTAACATAATATTTAATTAATGAGATGTCAAAAAATTGATTTATTTATAAAGTCGTGACAATTTATGAACCGAGTTACGATATGTGAGAGAAAATGTAGTTCTTAGACTCTTGGAAAGTCTTTTTAGCTTTCGCATCACGATGTGATGTGAAGTAGAAGCTAAATGTGTCATAGCGTTTTCATCGTAAACACAAGTATAACCAGGTCACATAACGGATATACTTTTCATATCATCATTAATAATTTAACTTTCAATAATGATATCGATTATAAATTCAATAATAGCAAAATTATCACTTAATATGCAAATGTCAATGTGACACTAAATATATATTAATGATCAAATAAATGTTCTTAATCTCCGCGTGCAAATAAAAATAAAATAGAAATAAAAAGTTTTTTTGAAATATATCTTTCTTGAATTTAGAAATATAGAATAATAAAATTCAGAAGAGAATATCTTGTACAAATATAACATAAAAAAGTATATTTTTTAAATGTGCTGTATAATTTCTTGTTTAATAACCTTATAAGTAGAATTAATTGTAAGATTAATTCGATATCTCTATAGTGCATGAATACTTAATCCGCGAATCTTTATGCATATATGTATATTTGTCGTAAATATGAAGTACATATAAAGCGAAGTATTTACGCTATTAAAATATTTTATCATTAAATCGCTCTGCAATATACTAATATGTGTTTATTGATCCGCAGATATTTTTTCTCGCATCGATTTCTATTATTATTACTGTTAAATCCCTGCAAGCGTATACGAGGGATTTTTCAAAAGTGGTTCATCCCGATCATGAAATGATCCACGTGCCTTCGAAACTGTCGATCATCTATTGGTCAATGGCAATTTCGAGCCGGGTTTCTTGAACCCCGGGCGTACCGTTACTGACCCACTAACTGTCAGTACGCTGCCAAACATATCCAGTCAACCTTCGCGGGTCCGTCTCCAACGAGCACGAAGCGGATCGCGGAGCAGGAAGTCCAGTCACCTACGGACGATCTGTCGTGTGAGCAGTACGACTTTAATCCTCGTCAATCTCGCAAAAATTGACATCCAACGTATTCTCTGGATATCCGACGGTCAAGGCCACCCAGGTGAGTGCCTATATTTAGCTCGAGCAAGATTGTATCGCCGATATTGAATTCAGACTCTGTTTCTCTCTTGTCCTTTCTACTTCGATCGTATTTCCTAATAATAAATTGCTCGTTGAACTACTTGCGCAAATAACCTCATGACAGGTAAATTAAAGAAATCAGGAAATTAGAAATCAGGTCGGTCGAGTTTAAATCATCCGTGTCCGTAGAATTTTCACATGACAGCTTACTGACTCATATCTCGTATTGTCGCATCGCAAGAAATGTTTATGTCAATATGAATTTCAATTCATTTTGCGATAAGAAAAGAAAAGATGATACTTGAAATATATTATTGCATGCTTCATTGTTGGCACGTGTGAATGATCGTACGTAAAGTGAAGTCAACACATTATGCAACATGAATGATAAAAACTAGTCCGGCAAGAAAAATGCATTTGTAAACCTTAGTGAAGTATGTCATGCAGAACAGTGCTGCATCGTGATATCATCAATTTAGAAATGTATACGCGATAATACGATATAAATAAAGAGCGCGCGCTCGTTTCCCTTCATTTTCCTGCA